>NW_026651500.1:0-40902 GCF_028751815.1 Salvia miltiorrhiza | reverse complement strand
AAAAAAGTTAATATCAGTTTTTGGCCCATTGTTTGGACGTTTTTTCAAATATATTTCACCCTAATAAAAAAGAACCAACCTTATGATACTGAACATCCATGTAGAATCTCAGCACAAAAATACACGACTTTCACTAACCAACATCAAATCATGCCCGCCACAATTGAACTCAATATCAGCCCGCTGCCCCTGCCGCCCGCTTGGCGGGCGGAGCGCTCGTTATCCTTACTTTGCTCTCTGCTGGGGCCCAGTTTTCACGAAGAAGAAAAAGAAGCAAGAAAATAATATATATGTATATTAAAGCAAAGAACTAAACTTTTCTTGGACGTTCATGTAAAGTTGGATTCGTCTGAGTTGACACTGGTGGAGTTGGGTTCCAATTGTTGCTGACATTACGTGCCCATATATATATTCAATTCCAAACCATCTAGACTCTCTCTCTCTCTCTCTCTATGAATCAGGAAGCCTTTTTTATCTCCGAGTTGTACTATCATAGTTTAAAACTTTGAATTTCCATTAATAATATAAAGTCAACGATGGCAAGCTTACCGAAGGCGGCGGAAGAGGGAATAATCGACGGAGGAGATGGTGGGGGAGAGAGGAATCGACGGTGGAGGGGGAAGCGATGGAGGTGTACCGCTGCCGTGTTGATCGAGGTAGGGTTGAAGATGATGGAGGAATTAAAAGCGATGAAAAGTCCCACAATTTTGAAATCTATCTTGAAGATGAACCGTTATGTGTATTTTATGGGGGTGTATTCGTTGTGGATTTTCACAGACTTTAAAAAGTCCATGGATTTTAAATTCCATGGAATTCACATAGATTCCAGACGACTTTCAAAGAATTCGTGGTTGGATTTCACCCCGATTTTCACTGATTTTCGAAGAATTTGGGGGATAATTCTGGAATTGAAATCCATGATGCCAACGCCCGCTGAGTCCCAGCACCGCTGGAAACCCAGCGAGCGCTGGGACCAAATAACCACTATATAAAGGGCCAGCGAGCGCTGGTGCCCTAATTTTTTTCATTCTTCTCCTCTCCATCGCGCCGTTCCAGAATCTCCCCCCAAAAAAATCACCTTCAACTACAATTCTTCCATACCACTACCCTCTAAAATCACCTTCAATGATATAATGGTCCGAACGAAGAACGCAAACGTCGGTAGAGGGGAGCTTACTTTGAGCGAAAGGTATGAATGTCCATTTGAATTGCAAAGCGAATTAGAGGGAGAAATTTTTAAGAAATTTAACTCGAACTATATTACTCCTCCGCATTACTTGGATTGGGAGTTGATTACTGATTTGAATCTTGAGCGGCAAGTTGGTTTGTATTTGAAGAATCTAGGAATGAAATGGTATGCTAAAAATATTGAATTTTCTGGGTATGATCCTCTATGCTATGAATTTATGACTACTGTGGAAATGGCTGGTGATATGAAATGGATTAAAGTTAGGATGTATGAGCGAGAGTATTGCATTAGTTTGGCTAGAATGAAAGCTGTTTTTGGTTTCAGTATTGGTGGATTATCTGATAAAACTCGGGGATGGAATGTTAATCAAGCGTGGAATTGATTGACTGACTGTGATAATTGGGATAGTTCGGGTATGCCTAGTAGGTACATTAAGGATCCGGCGTTGGCTATTGTTCATAAATTTCTTGCATATAATGTGTCTGGAAAGGAGCAGGCGAATAAGGTGAATGCAGTTGAGGTATTTTTGCTGGAGTGTGCTTTAGATGGCACAAAAGTGTGCATCTCACAGTTTATTTGGGCTGCTATGATTCGGGCGAAGAAGCGCCCTACTGCCCATGCTTCTTTCGCTACTATTATCACTGGTTTGGCACACAAGAATGGAGTTCTTGCTGCGACAGAAGGGCCTCAGCATGGTCAGGATGAGCTGGATGGTGAGTACATTGATTATGATGAGCTCAGAGCAGCTCAATTGATTTCTGACCGATACACGCTGGTTCCTCATGAGAAGAGTTGTGTAGTTAACTACATACACGCCGAGATTGCAGCAGGCCGTCGTCCCCATTGATCCTGGTGCCGGTCCATCTGGGACCGCCGGTGATGATGAAGAAGAGGAGAACGAAGAAGAAGCCGAAAAGGCAGAGGAAGAAGACGAGGGGAATGGAGAGCGAGCAGCTGGTGGTTCAATGTCGAGAGATTACCATCAGCAGGTTCAGAATGATCTCACATCATTCCGTGCACACTTTGATTCATCCATGGGAGCATTCCGAGCTCATTTTGACTCATCGATGACATCAATGAGGGATGATATGAATGCTCGCTTTGATGCACAAGACCAGCAGATTGCCGAGCTGCAGCGCCAGTGGGATTCTTGGAGACCACGTTTCTGAGTTTTTCTATTAATGTTTGTTTTATGAGTTTGGATAATTTTATCTTTTGAACAATGATTAATGTTTGTTTTCATGAATTATGTTTGCATTTGATTAATGAGTTTCATGTTTTCATTACATTTTAATCATGTTATTATATTTTATGATCATACAATTTTACATGAATATAACGTATGATGAACTGAAAATAAAAAAATATACACAAATTCTTAACATAAGCAACCCCAAAAAATATGAATTCCACGAAATTGAGCATAAATTAGGGGTATTTGTTTGGGATTTGAGTAAAATCCACAGAATTCAACGATTCTGAATTGGAGCTCCAGTGGCCGCTGGAGCTCCAAAAAAGAATGCTCGAATTCTGTGGATCTTACTCAAATCCCAAACAAATACCCCTAATTCATGCTGAATTCCGTGGAATTCATCAAATCCCCAATTTATACACCCCTAATTATATAATTGATGCTCAATAAAATCAACCAATATCCATTAAAAAAAATCTAAAAATAACGTCAACATCCATAAAAAATCCAACATTGAAAAATAAAACGTTAATTCAACGACATCCATCAAAACACCTCCCTAACTATTATCTTCGGTCTCCGCCTGTGTGTCTTGATCGGTTTCAGTTATGTGTCTATTTTCCCACATAGCATTAGCAATACTTGCTCTCCATGCATTAGCTTCATTCCTCTGAGACAGCTGGCTTTGAGAAAGATAATCCAAAATGTCCGCATCGTTCTCAACATCTGCTGCAACATTTCCTTCTTCAACATCGACTGGAAATTCATCAGAACGACACTCCTTTCGGAGAAAGTTATGCAATCCAGCACAAGCCAAAACTAACTCTGCTTGTGTCTGAAAAGGGAACGGAGGAGCTGTTTTGAAAATTGTGAAACGTGATTTGAAGATTCCAAAAATGGGTTCAATCACGTTTCGCAATGATGCGTGTCGAAGATTGAACAACTCATCTGCATTTCTTGGATTACGAACGCCACGTAACGGAACCAAAAACTGACGACGATTAGCAAATCCACAATCTATTAGAAAATATTTACCTTGAGGCACGTGGAGTCCATTTAGTCTAGACAACGCATCACTTAAAATTTTGGAATCATGGGCTGAGCCTTCCCATCCACTAAGCACATAGATGAACTGCAAATCAAAGTTGCAAGCTGCCAAAACATTTTGCGAATTCACCCCATGACAGTTACGATAACAGCTCACGTCTTTACCTATTATCGTGGCCGGGATATGAGTGTCATCTATAGCCCCGATACAATCCTAAAATAATAGGTGAATGTGTTATACAAAAACCAAAAATATTTAATATAATACAAGAGCAGAAATATTATACCTTGAAGTAAGGATAAAATCTGGTACTTTCCCGAATTTTAGCGGGTATTGCGCCAGTCGGCTTAACCATCATGTCCGGTGCTATGGTGTTCAATGCTCTCAATATTTTGTTGAAGTTCTGACTAGTAGCAAAATGCGAACGACCAAACCTTTGACGAACGTTACAATAACGATCGTTGTGCCCTACAATGATGAGGAATGTTGCCAACATTTCTTCAACAGTTGTATATCGTGTATCATCCACATGGGCTTTCTCCCTAATGATCTGGCATAATTTGATGAAGACGTCAGGATACATTCTATACAACTATCGAAACTGGCTCGGATCTCCATCCATCATTCTCGTAATAAAACAGAATCCTTCCCTAGTCTTTGGTCGTCGCATCAGAGCGTTGTCAGCAGTCGGATGTAGCGTCATAATATTTCCCAATAGAGTGATAACTACCTTAGCTGCTTCCATCAGTTGCCTAACAAGATCATAAAGTTCAATCTCCATCTCTGTTTCGATTTCATCCTCAAGTTCTTCATCTATGTCTTCTTCAATTGCAATGTTAATTTTATCTTCATAATTCATGCTGCCATTTAAAACAATGAAACAATAGTTGAAATAAGAATAAAAGGGACTCACAAAAAATAGCCTTTTAAAAATACTCATAAAAAACCATTCATTAATCAACAAAATAAAGTATTAAAACATAAAACCAACAAAACAATGTATTCATAAAAAGATGGTGAAACAAAAATAAAAACATAGTTCAAAAAACATGACTAAACTATCCTCTATTTCCTAGTCTTGAATTCTATCCATCTTTTGCGTTGAGGAACAATCATTTTCATAAATCCATCTTTTTGTGACTTTGTAACAAGCAAGTCAAATGCTGTGTATTGGTCATCTTCACTCAAATCAGGAATTTCTAAGATAGCATCCCAAGTTGTAAAACTTTTTTCCTTTTCTCTTTTCTCCATCATAGTATCTCGTTTCACGAAGAGGCTTTCAACTCGATCCATTGTGCTAGTGACTTTTTTAATTTCTACCATGAGCTCCTGATGCAAACTATTTTCAGTGTGGCCTGAATTTGTCTCAAACTGGCCTCTGCTTCTTTTGGCGGGAGCTCTTCTCTGAGTGGACTCCACAGGCACTTCAGTGGGCTCCAAAGGTGATTTGGAGGCGGATAACGGTGGATCATCTTCACCCAGTACTACAAACGCCTCAGTAGCAGTATCGTAATTCAACTCCTCTATGAGCGGACCTCTACTTTCATCAACTCCTATTGTCCTAGCATCAGTAGCACTGCCCACTCCAATTGCGTTTCTTCCTACAGCTACACCGTTTCCAACAGCAAGCCTCAATTCATCATAATCTGAAAAACTCCCAGTGCGTAAGTATGCATCTTTTGGGTGAGCCTAAAAACATAAATAAGAAAATTATTAATTAACTATATTATTTAAATTAAATTGTGTTTAAAAAATAATTGATAACAAATTTACCTCTATATACGCATCCCATACTTCATCTGGGGCCGTGAATTTTTTGGTGTCGTTGTCATAACCAAAACCAGAGTTAAACTTCAACAGTGTTGAATACGCATTCCAACGGCTCTTAAACCATTTGATACGACTTTGGTAGTGATTATAATTTTTATTGGACCTAAGTTTTTCATTGAGAACAGGCAATATCCTTTCCTACTATTGCTTTGCTAAATATACCACTATTATCGCGTCATCCCCTAATTGCAGATTCAGCCAGAATTCGTAACAAGGCATCACTTTGTTCCTGCGTCCATGCTTCATACACTGCCCTTTTTTTGGAATCTTGTGGTTGAGAGTCTCCCATAATAATATTACTAGACACCGAACAGTACTATATGAATGAATAAAAATAAAAAATAAAAAACATCAACAAAAAACTAAAATCAACTCACATGCAATAGAAATACAGCATACAGTTGCTAACAAATTTATAAAGGTACAAGATTCATGCTATAGAAAAATTGCATAATTAAAATACTATGAAGATATAAAATTTATGAAAAAATACCTGGCTAAAAGCTAATATAGAACCCTGAACTGAACTTGTCTTCTTTTTTTGAGGGGTGGTAGGCGTCTGGCGAATGTGTGAGGAGAACCCTGAACCTGGGTATTTAAAAGCGTTGCTGGGCTGGGCTGCCTGGGCCCAGCGACCGCTGCAACCCAGCGGCCGCTGGGAACCCAACGCACGCTCAAACCCAGCGAGCGCTGGACATTCTCAACGGGTGCTGAGTTCCGGCGCTCGCTGGCTTCTTGGCCGCGGGCGCTGGAACTCAGCGCTCGCTCAAAAATCCATGGATTTCAATTCTCGTGGTTCTTGGCCGGATTTCGTCGTGTGTATTTTTTTGATGAAATCCATGAAAGTCATTCCGAATTTGAAGTCAATGGAATAACGAATACACCTAGATTTGTATGGATTTTAAAAAGTCTGAAACGAATACACCCAGATTTATATGGACTTTTAAAAGTCTTGAACGAATACACCCAGATTTCTGCAGACTTTTAAAAGTCTGGAACGAATACACTCAGACTTTTAAAATCCATAGAAATCTATTAAACTCCACAACTAATACACCCCCCTTAGTGTTTATTTTGCTTAGTCATTATTTTCCTTTTATTTTTTACTTCTTCTTTGTATTTGTTGTTTTTTCTTTTATTTTTTAATGTTGATTTGTACTAATGACATAGCATTTGGCCGAAGCATGTCAAATACCGATCTCCCAAATTTTTTTATGGGCCATAAATAAGAAAAAAAATGAAATAATGGATATTGTTTTATAATTATTATGCTTATGATGAGATATTTTGAGAAAACGTCTAAATGATGAGCTAAAAAATGATATTTACTTTTTACTAAAAATAATCAAACCGTAGTTTGAAATCGTAATTAAAATAAATGAAACTGGTACAATTTAATTTACGTGTTTTTTTTCTTGAGCCCCAATTTAATTTACGTGTTAAAACAAAGTGAAGACCTCCCTAAGTCGGGGGCAAATCGAAGACACACCGACCCATGATGACTAATTGACTGAAGAGAGAGAGACTCACGCGCTGAAAAACCTAAATAAAATGGACGGAAAAACAAGGCTTAAAAATGACGTTATATACAATTCCAATTCGGCCGTGTAATGGGAAATAGAGAAGAAAGAGAGGAGAGAAGAGGAGATGCGATGGCTGTGCCTCTGTATATATATATATCAACAATCTCTACCCCTCTCCTCCCAAAAGGGCTCACAACACAACTTGCGTAGGTGAGAGGAGAGGAGAGGAACCCTTTTATCATCTACCTCTTAACTTTAATCAACTTGCGCTCTGCCACTTACATATACAAACAATACTTACTCTGCCGAGCCCTCAAGTCCACAAGTTTCTTGAGAGAGAGAGAGAGAGAGAACTTCTTAAAAAGGTGAAATCTTGATACGATTCTGTGCTGGGCTCTCTCTGCCTCTCTCCCTAATGGCGAGCTTTGTTATATCAGAATGTGGGTTGAAGCCGCTTCCAAGAATCTATCCCAAACCAACAAATGGTCACTCTTTCTCTAGCTATAATTTGAGAATTTCAAGAACTAATCAGTTTGGTTCTTCATCCTCCTTATCGAGTGGGATTAGTAAGGAACGGAATTGGGGTTTGAGAGTGAGTGTGCCATTGAGGATTCAGCCGGTGGAAGAAGAGAGTGGAATTCGACCCGGCGGCGCCGCCTCCGTTTAAGTTGTCTGATATAAAGGCGGCGATTCCCAAGCATTGTTGGGTGAAGGACCCTTGGAGGTCTGTGAGCTTTGTGGTGAGGGATGTGGTGGCTGTTTTTGGGATGGCTGCGGCCGCCGCCTATTTCAACAATTGGCTTCTTTGGCCTTTGTACTGGTTTGCTCAGAGCACCATGTTCTGGGCTCTCTTTGTTCTCGGTCATGACTGGTAATGTTTCTATGCAAAAGAAAATTTGATTCTTTTTTCTTTTTGGTGGGAGTTATGTGTTAAAGATTTGATTTTGATGGCGTTGATTCATGTGATGCAGTGGCCATGGAAGCTTTTCAAACAATCCCAAGTTGAATAGTGTGTTTGGCCATTTTCTTCACTCTTCAATCTTGGTGCCCTACCATGGATGGTATGTTATCACTTCCTCTTTTTATGTCTAATATTTGATATATCTGTATGTGCATGTGTGTTTTTATCATTGCACTGATAATGTTTATCTTTAGGGGACGTATACTTCGAGTGATAGGATAAATTGAAAATTTGATTGAGTATTTGAAGAATAAAATGGTGATGCAAGTTTGAAATTAATCAATCCATGAAAGTAAATGGTAGATTGGTTTGGATTATTTTTATAAATCTATCCTATAACTCAAAGTAAACGCCCTATTAGCAACTAAAATGAAGCTAGCATTACTCTATTTAATACCATGTTGGTTGTTGATTGATGTAGGAGAATTAGTCATAGAACTCATCATCAGAACCATGGACATGTTGAGAATGATGAATCTTGGCACCCTGTAAGTCATTTCTGTCGATTCAAAAACCTCGATTAATTGGTAAAAAGGCTATGTTTCACAATCCAGAATCCATATATTAATTGCAGCTACCTGAGAAGATTTACAATAGCTTGGACAGTATGACCAAGAAATTGAGGTTCACATTGCCTTTCCCTATGTTGGCATATCCTATTTATCTGGTGAGCTGCTTACTCTTCAATATGGCACAGTTTTCTGTGCGGATTTTTTCAATAAACACGTTCCCCAGAATAAATTTTTATGGTGTGATTGTAGTGGGCACGAAGTCCTGGGAAGAAAGGCTCTCATTACCACCCAGACAGTGGTTTGTTTGTGCCAAATGAGAGGAAAGATGTTATCACGTCAACAGTTTGTTGGACTGCAATGGCTGCTTTGCTTGTAGGACTATCTTTTGTTATGGGTCCGGTCCAGCTTCTCAAACTATACGGTGTTCCTTACTTGGTCAGTCATTTGAATCTGATGATCGTTTAACTAGTTTCTTCTTGTTGTCTAAGATTTCAACGATGTCTTAGTATAACTTGGCCACAAATTGTCTTTCGTGGAATATACCTATCTTGGACTTGTTGGTAAAACTTGGAATTTGACTTATGTTGCAGGGTTTCGTAGCGTGGCTTGATCTCGTGACTTATTTGCATCATCACGGGCACGAAGATAAGCTCCCTTGGTACCGTGGAAAGGTAGAACCTATCTTATAAGGATATGCTCTTTTTTGTTGCAAATTTATCATAAGACAATGATAGATAAGAAATATGAGAAAATTTTATACTACATTTTAGCGGTTCCCATTTTTTTTTATCTCATGTTCTCTAGGGTGAAAAGAAAAGTTTATTCCACCTTTTCCCTACATTTTAGATGGACAAATATTATCACACCGATACGAATGAATATCATCATGAATTGGAGTGAAAATGGTAGAAAGTATTCACCCTACAGAACATGTGAAAACAGTGGGAAAAGGGTTAAAATATGTATTTTCTACCTTTTCCATCAAAGAGAACGCAACGCACCCTAATATGTACATTCCAAGAAGAGAAAAAAAAACAAAGAGGTCTATTGTTGAAATGATCAACCAAGAAATACCATTAATATTCACTCAACTTGTACTTGTAGTTTAATTATATAATTTCCATACTTTCTTGGATAAAACAGGAATGGAGTTATCTGAGAGGCGGGCTTACGACACTTGACCGTGACTACGGGCTGATCAACAACATCCATCACGACATAGGAACACATGTCATACACCATCTCTTCCCCCAAATCCCACACTACAACTTAGTAGAAGCTGTAAGTTTGTAAACATAACTTTGCCTCGGACAGTTGAGTTTGTTTCACGTGTTTTCGACTCGTGATTTTGGGCTACTCTTGAAATGCAGACTGAAGCAACTAAGGGGGTTTTAGGCAAATACTACAGGGAGCCGAAGAAGTCAGGCCCTCTGCCATTCCACTTGTGGGAGACCTTGTGAGAAGCATGAAGAAGGATCACTACGTGAGTGACACTGGCGACGTCGTCTATTATCAGACAGATCCTCAACTCAATGGAGGTCAAAAATCTTAAACTGTGATGAAAATTTTATAGATTCTTTTACAGCTGCTAATTCTTTTTAGCTGTTAGTGATTACACTGGTCTGAGCTCATACTGCCTCACATTCTGACCTTTGGAACAGAGAGGGTTTTGTTTTTTTGGCAAACACAATTGATTTTTTTGCTTCTTTACTTTGATGGAGCAACCCATATAAGTATATATTTGTCCAAGAATCGGAACTCTTTTCTTTTATTTATTTATTATTCTTTAATCTTCTTTCTGGGGACTTCTTGTTCTTGCACATGATATTTTTTCTGCAGTGGACTGTTATGGCATTCAACATTGTACATGTGATGGAATTACATATATTACAGATATCATAAGTACTACTTCTAATTCATTTCTAGGATGTAATCGAGTTGTGGTTCGTAATTCCAATTCTAAGCTTAAGTTTGATTCGCTTTTTATCGAGTTGGGTTCGAATTTTATTTATCCAACTTTGAGGTTTGCAGGCTCAATCAAACTTGGCCCAATCAAACTCCCACAAACCTTTTAAATTGGGTTATTGGAATGTAAATATCTCAATTTTGGACGAATTTTGTTATTTAAACATAAAATTTAAAAAATATTATACTATAATACACGAACTTTTAATTTATTTAGAATTACTATCTTATAAAATTCTACCAAATTGTAATTGGTGTAGCAAATTGAAATTATGGTAATTGGCGTGTAGATACACCCAACTTTTGGATGAATAGTAGTTTTGAACATAAATTTTAAGAACTGTTTGTTAAATAATAATGAACTTTTACTTCATTTGAAATTTATCACAGAGTAAAAATTTTCCTCAAATTGAAATTGATGTAAGATTAACGTGGCAAATTGAAACTGGCGTGACATTGACATGACAACTTGAAATAAATGGAACAATCAAAACGATGTCGTTTTGATTATTATTAATATTTCATTCTAAAAAAAATCAAAATTAATTTTTAACTTCCCCACTCTCAAATCTCGACCCTCTATCTCAATAGTTGAGGTGGTGTTCTAGCGGTGAATCTCACCGGATTTGTAAGGAAGAAGAACAGAGATATTGTTGAAAAAAAAGAGAGTCGAGATTTGAAAGTGGGGGAATTAAAAAGATTTTTTTAAATAATAATAATAATAATAATCAAAACGACGTTATTTTAATTGTCACTTTAGTTTCAAACTGACACATCAATTTCAATTTGAGGAAAGTTTACTCGGTGATAAATTCCAAATAAATTAAAATTTCATGGATTGTTTTCACTTTTTTAAATTCATGTTAAAAATCGAAATCCGTCCCAAGTTGGTGTATTTATACACCAATAACCATAATTCAATTTGCCATGACAATTCCACGTTAGTTTCACTTTGGGAAATTTTTACCCCATGATAAATTCCAATAAAATTAAAAGTTCATGTAGTACTTTTTAAAGTTCATGTTAAAAATTAAAATTCGTCCAAATTTAATGTATTTACACGCTAATAACCCTTTTAAACCCCCTTAGGAGTACCTTTAGAACGAATGCGAGTATTAATCATTTAACAAAAAAATATAATTACATGTTCTAAATTATTGGTGTATTTCGATACCTCGGTATATACCGAAAAAATCAAAACAAATAGTAATAATAAAAATATATGGAAGAAGGTATATACCGATTTATCTGTATATACCAGCATACCGGTACATACCTTGTTTCAGTATACATATACCACAATTTTCAATATATCGGTGATGGGGTATCATACTTTGTTCTGGTATATCGTCATATACCGCAATTTTCGGTGACGGGCACACACCGGTATACCGGTATACCCATACCGTATCAAAATTTATATTTATATATATATATATATATATATATATATATCTACTTTAAAAGTATTTATTAATATAATAGAATGATGTATATATTCTATGTTAATATTATTTTTTAGAGATGCTATGTTAATATTATTATTATAAAAGAAACAACTAAGAGTGGATTTTTAAAATGGCCACTTTCATATTATAAAATTAAAATTGTCCACTAAGATAAAAATATTAAAAAATGGCCACTGTTACCAAAATACCCTTCCACATTAAAAATTAAAAAAATGTCCACTTTACATCACCCCTTTAAAAAACCCGCAATTCACAACCAGTGTGAATTCACAACCAATTTTTGGTTGTGAATTCACACTGGTTGTGAATTGAGAATTCACAACCAGTCGAATTCACAACCAGAATTTTTGTGGAATCACAACTAGTCGAATTCACAGCCAAAATTAATTCACAACCAGTCGAATTCACAACCAAAATTAATTCACAACTAGAATTTTTTGGTTGTGAATTCACAACAAACGAATTCATAACAAAAATTTAATTCACAACCAGATTATGTTGGTTGTGAATTCACAATCAGTCGAATTCACAACCTGAATTTAATTCACAACTAGAATTTATTTGGTTGTGAATTCAAGTAGTTGTGAATTTGAGTTTTTAAAGTTTGAATTCACAATTAAAACAATTTAAGATTGTGAATTTATAGATTGGTTGTAAATTCAAGAATATTAAGTTGTGAATTCATCGAGCTATTGTGAATTCAAGAACATTAAGTTGTGAATTCACGACCTGGTTGTGAATTCTTAAATCTAATTGTGAATTAACGATTGTGAATTCACAACTGAACTGAATGAAATACTAACCCTAAACTAAACCCTAGTTGTGAATTCAAAACTGAACTGAACCCTAAACCCTAAAACTAAACTAAACCCTAACCCAATCTAAACCCTAAACCCTAAACCCTAAACAGTCGAATTCACAACAAGAAATTTTTGGTTGGGAATTCACAACCAGTAAAATTCACAATCAGAATTTAATTCACAACTAGAATTTATTTTGGTTGTGAATTCAAGTAGTTGTGAATTTGAGTTTTTAAAGTTTGAATTCACAATTAAAACTGTAATTTATTTTGATTGTGAATTTATAGATTTGGTTGTGAATTCATAAATGTGGTCGTGAATTCAAGAACATTAAATTGTGAATTCATAAATTTGATTGTGAATTTAAGAACATTAAAAAAATAATTATAACAGCTCAATCAAATTGCTGTAACAACACCAAATACAACAACTCAATCTACCATCAAAATACATCAATTCCTCTAAATCAACAATCAAAATACGACAAAATATTATCCGAATCAATTCAATCTACATCAAAATACAACAATTCCTTCGAATCAATATCTCAGTATGAATTAAATCTATACTATATTAAAACAAGCAGTTTTCAATTAGAAATTGATTTTCAAATCAATTTCAATGGCAATTTTGTGATTTCTTACAAAAATAATGACTTATTGTATATATTCAAAAATTAAGTAACTAACTCAATTAAAATTGCATAACCCATAATTTTTAAAAAGAAATGCACACCCCACGTTTAAAGAAAAATTGCATAACCCACGTTTATAATTCCATAATGAATTATATGTTTTATATGTGTATATATACACAATTTATAAGGCATTGGTTATAAATAATTTATAAATTTATATTTATATAATAATTTATAATATATTAAGAAGATAATTTTCAATTTCAAATTGATTTCAAAATTAATAAGTGACAATTTTGTAGTTATAAAAAATTGAAGTTTTATTTGTACAATATAATTTTTTCTTCGTGTTCTTATTTTTTAATATTATTTCTTTCTAAAATTGTGAAATTAAAATTATTTATAAAATATATCAAATTAAATATCATGATAGAGCATTAATTTGATATATTTTATGTAAATATTTGATTTAAAATGGAGAGTTATATTTATTAAAGATTAATGATTTTTAAAATTCCTCTCTCATCTCTCCTCTTTTTTTGAATAAATCAATTTTTCTATTTTATTCTTTTACTTATTATTTATGCCTTTTCACAATATCAATTTTTATTATTGTGAACTTTTCTTTATTTTTTTATTTTTTAAATATTCAACTCAAATATATTAAGTGAAAATTAATTTTTTTCTTATATTTATAAATATGATTATTGAGTTGGTATTAATTATATATATAAAAATATAAAAAACGTTTTCCGTGCATCGCACGGGGTGCAAATGCTAGTTCAACATAGACTATTAATTAATTCCCTTCGCAAAATAAGCATCAAAAGCCTCCATTTTATACTTGGGCAAAGACAAGCAAAACCTTGAATCCTCCCAACAAAATCCCCCTGCCCCACCCGAAATTCGCTCCAACAATTTCTCTCCGGCTCCATACCCTCTCACCTCACTAAACTACGTCATTAAAAGTTGATAAACGCGGGCTTCAACAACTTCACCGGAGAAATTCCGTCGTGGCTCGGATCCCTGTCCCAACTTCAACATGGTCCATCTCAATAATAACACCTTCTCCGGAAAAATCCCTCTTTCTTTCTTCAATGTTTCAACCCTACAAACGTTGGATTTCGGAAACAATTTTCTCGATGGAGATCTTCCAAAGAGATTTGCCAATTTTCTTTGCTGAAACTTTGAACTTGGAGGGTAATCTGCTTACGGGCTCTATTACCTTATGGCATCTTCAACATTTCTTCTATGGGTAGAAATAAATTTTAGAAATAATAGCCTATATGGTGAGCTCCCTAATGATATATGCCATAATGCAAATCCAAAACTCAAAAGATTAGTCCTCGGAAGTAATCTGCTATTTGGGAGAATTCCACCAAATATTGGTAACTGTAGAGAGCTGGAACAAACTATGGTTAATCGGCAATAATTTCAGTGGCAGTATACCAAGTGAAATTGGGAAATTGGGAAATCTACAGCTACTGAGAAGAATGACTCCTGCAACGCCTCGCGGATCTCGCCCGACCATTTCTCCACATTCTCTAGAATCTTCTTGCCCCCGTCCTCTTCTCTATCGCTGCTGCCCGCCGCCTCCGCCGCCAGAAACAGCCCCTCCTCTCCGGCCAGTTCCCACCGCTCGATCCTCAGCAGCGCGAAGGACATGCAGTTCCCGAAGTAGTTCCCCGAACTGGCGGATCCAAGCGCGGCCGTAAATCGATCGGAATTAGGAAAAATGCGTCACCGTCGTTGTCGGCTTCAGATCTGAGTGATTTCGCCATAGTAGTTCAGATATAAGCTGCGATCGAATGCGGTTCGTCCGCAGGGAAGGGTGGCGCGACTGAGGGGATTCTCTGAGCGTTTTTCCAGTAAATCGAGTCCAATTTCAGAGGGTAATTGATCAAGGATCCCACGCCAGATCTGCCGTTCAGTGGGTAGCTCACGGCCGCGCCAAATCTGCCCAATCGCTGCAAACGACTCCGGCGAGGCGAACGGAGGGGGAGGCTTCCGAGGCAGCGTCGAACCAGGGATGCGGAGCGTCAGACCGGGGGAGGCGGCACGGCGGATTCAAAGGTGACGAGCCAGAAGAGCGTCGGCTCCCTCCGTCTTAGAACAACAGTGTAGCGGTGGTGGTGGGCGGCAACTGTGCAGCGGCGGCGGACGAGAATGAGAGGAATAGGGAGAGAGAGAGAGAAAGAGAGAAAGAGAGAAATGAGTGGCCATTTTTTTAAATTTTTAAGTGGGGGGCAATTTTGTACTTTTACACAAAAACTGGTTATATTTTAATGTTTTTATTTTATAGGCTAGATTTTAATTTTACAATATGAAAGTGGATACTTTTATATATTAACTCAACAACTAATATATATTATAGTTATGATTATAATTATAAAATAAGTTGCATCTTATTGTAATATCCCCTTGAGCAAGCAATTCCAAAGTAAAAGAGTAGAAGATGCAGAGAGAAGAGAAGAAGAAGAATAGACAGAAAACCAGATTCTGTATATCATTAACTGTATTCCAACCGTTCCATCATATATATATATATATATGAATAAGTAATGTACAATAAATAATAAATAATATTATTTACAATACTCCCCCTTGGACATTACTTGATTATGTTCATGTCTCTCTCGCTGAAAAACCCTGTGGGAAAAAACAGTCAAAGAAAAGAGTACATGTGATATGTATAACTTTGTGTTGCATTTGTTGCCTCATTAAAACCTTAACTAAGAAAACCCAATGGGAAAAAACTTAGTAAGGGAAAAAGAGTACAACAAAAAATACACCTTCAAGGCATAATGAATTCGCTCCCCCTCAAACTAATAATCTACTAAGCCTACGCATTCCAATATTATAAACATGTTTTTCAAAAGTTGACGTAGGAAGGGATTTTGTGAATAAATCTGCCAGATTATCACAAGAGCGAATTTTATTTATTTTAATTTCGCCGCTCTTCTAGGAGCTTATGCGGGTAAAAGAATTTAGGTAATATATGTTTTGTTAAATTTCCTTTAATATACCCGCTATCCATTTGTGCAACACAAGCAGCATTGTCCTCATATAGAACAGTGGGAGATTTATCATCTGCAATACCACAAGATCCGCGAATATGTTGTATCAATGATCTTAACCATGCACATTCTTTAGCGGTCTCATGTAAAGCGATAATCTCTGAGTGGTTTGAGGATGTAGTAATTAGAGTCTGTTTCTCCAAGAAATAGCTGTACCACCACAGAGGAAAACATAACCAGTCTGAGATTTAGCATTATGGGGATCAGATAAATAACCAGCATCCGCATAGCCTACCAATGTCATGTCTTGGTTTCTTAGATAGAACAAACCAAGATCTTTTGTACCTTGAAGATAACGAAGAATGTGTTTAACACCATTCCAATGTCTTCGTGTAGGAGAAGCACTGAATCTTGCTAGCAAGTTAACCGCAAATGCTATGTCAGGCCTTGTGCAATTTGCGAGATAAAGTAGTGCTCCAATTGCACTCAAATAAGGAACTTCTGGTCCTAAAATATCCTCATCATCTTCTTTAGGTCTAAATGGGTCCTTATCTACTTCTAGTGATCGGACAACCATAGGTGTGCTAAGTGGATGTGATTTATCCATATAGAATTTCTCTAAAATCTTACTCACATAAGTTGACTGGTGTACAAGAATTCCTTCAGGGAGATGTTCGATCTGCAGGCCGAGACAAAACTTGGTTTTACCTAAGTCTTTCATTTCAAACTCCATCTTTAAGCATGAACGAGCTTCTTCAACCTCTTTGCGTGTTCCAATTATATTTATATCATCAACATAAACAGAAATGATACAAAAACCATTTTGTGATCTTTTAATGAACACACAAGGGCATATATCATTATTCACATATTCCTTCTTCAAGAGGAATTCACTAAGTCGGTTATACCACATCTTTCCCGACTGTTTTAAATCGTACAACGATTTTTCTAATTTCACACAATACATGTCACGAGTTTCATTTTCCTTCAAATGAGGAATTTTGAATCCTTCAGGGATTTTCATATAGATATCAGCGTCTAGTGACCCATATAAATATGCAGTCACGACGTCCATTAACTGCATTTCTAAATTCATTGATGATGCCAGAGATATCAAATAGCGGAATGTTATGCCATCTAAAACAGGAGAATATGTTTGATCAAAATCAATTCCAGGTCTCTGCGAAAACCCTTGAGCTACTAATCTCGCTTTATATCTTGCCACCTCATTGTTCTCATCTCTCTTTCGTACAAATACCCATCTATATCCCAATGGTTCAACATTGTCGGGTATAAGTATTATAGTACCAAGAACTTTTCTTTTCTTTAGCGAGTTATACTCTGCCTCAATTGCTTCCTTCCATTTCAACCAATCAGAGCGCTTCCGGCACTGTGCTACTGTTTTTGGTTCTGGATCCAGATTATCATTTGAAATAGTACATGCAATTGTAGAGACAAATACATCGTCTATTACAATAACATTTCTGTTATAAGTTTCTCCCGTATTTATAAAGTTCATAGCAACTTCAATGTTGACATCAACCAGATTTTTATCAATTCCCATTATATTATGATCTGGTTGTTCCGCAATCCCAGTATTAGTTAGTGCACTTTTAGAAGTACTGGGAATATCATCTACAGGATGATCCTCTTCAAGAAGTTGTTGGAGTGATATCATATTCTTATTTGATTTTGTTTTGCGGGGATTTTTATCTTTAGCACCAATAGGTCTCCCACGCTTCTGGCGTTCGGGATTATCAGCTGATTTATTTTGTCCATATGGAACTTCAATCCTTTGTGGTGCATTCATAGCAGGAATATGTGATTTTGTCACTCCTTTATGATCAGTAAATGCATCTGGCAAATTACTTGCTAAATATTGCAAGTTAATTATCCTTTGAACTTCCAGTTCAGATTCATTAGTACGTGGATCTAAATAGTGAAGATTCTTTTCATTCCATGAAATTTCTCGACATTGTGTTGAAGTTGGGCTTTTGTCTCCCCCTAATGTCGGGAAATGATCTTCATCAAAAATACAGTCAGCGTACCGGGCAGTAAATTGATCCCCAGTCATGGGTTCAAGAAATTTAACTATAGATGGAGATTCATAACCCACGTATATACCTAGCTTACGTTGAGGGCCCATTGTGGTACGTTTTGGTGGCGCTATTGGAGTATAAACTCCACAACCAAATATTCGCAGATGGGAAATATTTGGTTCTTTACCATGTACTAATTGTATTGGGGAATATTCATGATATGCAGTTGGTCGGATTTGGAGCAAATTTGCAGCATGCAAAATCGCATGACCCCAACAAGTAATAGGTAAGTTTGATTTTTGTAGCAATGGTCTAGCTACTAGTTTTAAACGTTTGATTAAGGATTCAGCTAGACCATTTTGTGTGTGGACATATGGAACAGGATGCTCCACTTTAATACCCAATGACATACAATATTCATCAAAAGATTTTGATGTGAATTCACCGGCATTGTCCATTCGAATGGACTTTATTGGGTAATCAGGAAATTGAGCTCTTAATTCGATTATTTTGGCAATAAGCTTTGCAAATGCTTTATTGCGAGTAGATAATAAGCATACATAAGTCCATCGAGTAGAAGCATCAATCAGGACCATAAAATATTTAAATGGTCCGGACGCCGGGTGAATTGGTCCACATATATCTCCTTGAATTCGTTCAAGAAAAGAAGGAGATTCTAATTTAACTTTGGTACGAGAAGGTCGTACTATAAGCTTACCTTTTGCACATGCTTCACAAACAAATTCATTTGAATATGATAGATCTTTTGTTTGTATATTGTGCCCAATAGCATTATTAATAATCCGACGTATCATATTTTGCCCAGGATGACCCAATCGTTCATGCCATAATATAAAAGATTTTGGGTCTTTAAATTTTATGCTTAACGCAACATGATTGTTAGATTTAATATGAGTATAATACAACCCAGAGGAGAAAGAAGGGAACTTCTCAAGAATTTGTTTCCTACATCCAATATTCTGAGTGATGAGGAGAAATTCATTATTGTTATCGGTTTCAGTTTCAATGTGAAAACCGTTTAATCGGATGTCTTTAAAACTAAGAAGGGTACGTTTTGATTGTGGATACAAAAGTGCATCATTGATAATTAATTCTGTACCCATAGGGAGTATTAGAGAAGCTCTTCCAGAGCCGACAATAAGGATATTGTCATTTGCAATTGTAGTGACGCTCCCCCTTTTTTCAGTAAGAGTTTGAAAATATTTTCTATCAGTAAGTATAGTATGTGTTGTGGCACTATCCACTAGACACAATGTACTTTCATTCTCCATGGGTTGCAAGTTTGAGTTTGACATTCTAAAAGCAAAGAAGTAGAATATAAATCAAGAAAATAACAAATAAAGATAGCAAATAGGTCACAATAATAATAGAATTTGAAGTATTGCAAACACACAAAAACAAACTAAATTACTAATAGTTTGCAAATAAAAACATGAACCATAAATAAAATCCTAAAATGTCTGAATAGTTCAACAAATCAAATTACTTTTGATCTCCATAATCTTCAAGATCAAGTTGCATTAAATCATCATCATCGGCATTAAACTCCAAATTTGCTTCAGGCAAACTGGCATGATGTATTTCACTTCGAATTTTCTTGCCTTTCTTGTTCTTTTGCAACATTTGATATGCTTCAACGAGGTGCTTGGCGGTGCGACATGTACGACTCCAATGACCATCGCACCCACACCTGTGACAAGTTTGTTATGTTTTTGGAGTTTGCTGAGATGTACTTGCTTCTTGTGGATGCAATGTCTTATGAAATCCTTTTCCATGACTTTGGAATCTAGCAACATGATTGTATCCACGACCTCGACCTCCTCTATGGGACCAACCTCGTCCACCACGTTGGGACCAATTTGCTTTTCCTCGGCCTCTCCCTCGACCACCTCTATAAGTGGTAGCATGTGCTTCAGGCACTGCTTGTGAACCAACTGGTCTTGCATTGTGGTTTCTCATCAAAAGCTGATTATGCTTCTCTGCTACAAGTAAAGCAGAAATGAGTTCAGAATGCCTAGTATAATTCTTGGCCCTGTACTGCTGCTGGAGTACAAGGTTACTGGCATGAAAAGTAGATAGAGTCTTCTCTATCAAATCAATCTCTGTAACTTCTTGCTTACAGAGTTTCAGCTGTGACACAATACGATGTAAGGTAGAATTGTACTCAATCACGAACTTGAAATCCTGAAAGCGTAAATTCAGCCAATCATATTGTGCCTGAGGGAGAATAATGGCCTTTTGTTGATCAAAGCGATCCTTCAGGGATTGCCATAGGACAACAGGATCCTTTTCAGTAAGGTACTCATTTTTTTAAGTCCTTATTCAGATGATGACGCAAGAAAATCAAAGCTTTCGCCTTCTGGGCGGAGCTACATGAAGAATCTGGAAACTATAGCGTCGCTCAGATCACATGAGGCGAGGTATATTTCAACATCCAAATCCAAGTCAAATAGTTACCACCATCAAGAGCAAGCTCGGTGAATTCTCTTTTGTTGATATCAGACATATTCAAACTATAACAAATAATGAAAAGAAATAATTTCAATTATCAAAAGAAAAATAGATAATTATACATAATTATTTTTCAATCAATTCATTTAATAAATAACAAACAATAAATATTATAGTTGGGAGACGATCCTTAAGACGTAATAATATCTATCCCGTAGGGAGAAGATCCTTAAGAAATTAATACGCCTATCCCAACACATTAAATATATCATTATTTTTATTTAAAAAAAATATATATAGGCAGAGTATATCGAAATGAACTCAAATAATACAAATAAGTTCAATTAAACACTGAATTGAGAAGATTTGAAACTGTTTTTCCCTTTTTTTTTTTTTAGCAATAAAAATCGCTAAATTTTGCATAGAACACAATGGGAGATTGGAGAAATATAATTATCAACAGAAAATAAAATTGTATTTGCAACATATATAAAATAAAATATTTTCATTGCTTCCGTTGCCATGAACTGAACGAAAATATATAAAATAAACCATGAATTACTTTGGCCTCACGAATTCGATCCCTCTTCTCAAAACCATGGATCTTATGATCAATTCACGTATAATACGAATTCTTATTCATATTCCTACCCAAACCCCTATGTACAACCAATTCATCCATTCGTATAATTGGTAAGAATAGACCAATTCACCCATATTCGAATCAATTCACGAATTCTTATTCATATTCATATTCAGCAGTAGCATTCATCCATATTCTTACCAGTATCCCTATGTACAACCATCATAGAGTTGGGTGTTTAAATCCAAAAGTGGAAGAAAGAAAAAAAATACCTTGCAAGAAAAATACGATTTTTTCTTATGGACTATCTCCGTGTTCGCTCAATTGGCTAGAGACTCGTGCTGATAACGTGTTGTAATATCCCCTTGAGCAAGCAATTCCAAAGTAAAAGAGTAGAAGATGCAGAGAGAAGAGAAGAAGAAGAATAGACAGAAAACCAGATTCTGTATATCATTAACTGTATTCCAACCGTTCCATATATATATATATATATATATATATATATATATATATGAATAAGTAATGTACAATAAATAATAAATAATATTATTTACAATACATCTAACTTTTATAATAATTCACAATGACATCAAAATAATTCCAATTTTCAAATAGATATTTGAGAAATAAATAAATAGGATAAATATAATAAAATGATATTAAATACTTAATTCGTCCCATTACAAATGTCTCATTGCTTTTGAGCACGAAGATTAAGGAATGTATAATTAGTAGGTAAAGTGAGTTGGTGGAAAGAAAAAAATATATTGGGATTTTAAAAGTAGGTATAGAGAGAGGGTAGGCCCATTAGTTAATTAATGAGTCTTTTAATTATTTGCAAAAAAAAGAAATGAGACATTTGTAATTGAAAATCCCATTATGGAAAGTGAGACATTTGTAATGGGACGGAGGGAGTAATATATTTAATTTGTATTATAGTCTATATTTTAAACTCTTATTGTATAGTTATAACTCTTATCGAATGATAGTATTGCTTATGTTAATATTATAACATAATTACGATATAATCACCATCTTGTGTGAGTTACATAGTTATTACTCCCTCCGTCCCACGAAGCTTGAACAACTTCTTTTCGGCATGGGTTTTAAGAAGTTGGTATTTTGTGTGTTAAGTGTGGTAGATGAAAAAGTGAAAAGGTGAATAAATGATAAATTTTTTGCTATATAAGTAAACTGCTCAAGCTTCGTGGGACAACCCGAAAAGGA
Organism: Salvia miltiorrhiza; assembly: GCF_028751815.1. Lineage (NCBI taxonomy): Eukaryota > Viridiplantae > Streptophyta > Magnoliopsida > Lamiales > Lamiaceae > Salvia > Salvia miltiorrhiza. The sequence goes on along the minus strand of NW_026651500.1, from coordinate 18,438 downwards.
AAGTTGCACAAGCTTTGTGGGACGGAGGGAGTATTGTATAGTATATTAATTATAATTATTGTTCTAGAATAAATTACATTTAACTTATGACATCAACCTATCTCTTATACTTCCTCCTATTCTATATGTATGTCGTCCTAAGCATGGACACATATATTAAGGGGAAAAAAAATCTCCAATTTAACCTTAATTCTTGATAGTTTAATTACCTTGAATTTTATAATTATTATCTTTTTTTTTTGGACAATATATGATGGTAAGAGAAAATAGAAGAAAAATACTTCCTCTTCTTCACCATACTTCTACCGGAAAAATACATTTGCAAAACTTTGACTTGGAGCAAAAAACTCAAAATATAGTGGGAATTAACAACTCATGAACCCAAACACTAAAATTTGATTTCTTTTCACCAAAAAATATGAAATTTGCCTTCATGTACATGTTGTACAAATATGTCAAATATGGAATAATGACTTCGAAGTTCATGATCAATTTGAACCAACCTTCTCGTATCATCAATCCTCAAAGACAAAATGAAAGGGGAGAAATTCCAATTTCCATGACGCATTCTTTGTCGGGAAACTTCATAATCGAATTAAACAGAGACAATGATGAGATCAAATATCCTGTTATAGAACTCAACTTACATGAACTCGGAAAAGATGACGATGGAGCGTATTCCGATTCATCGGAGGAGGAGATAGTTTCCGATCAAAACGGGAGTAACTATGCAACGACAATTACAAATGACGAAATAGCGGGAATCGTAGATGATCAACAAACAGTCCAACGTATGGTTGTTTTTTGGATGAACAAGGTATGGTTTTCTTACTACCTTATGTTCTATCTACAACGAGTTGGTTTAAGGATTTTCTTGTTCGAAGGTTTTGTAGTTTCGTTTATTTGGTCTATTTTATTTCTCCATTTTTAATTTATTTTTGGATTTGGTTCATTAGCCATTTTAATTTATTCGCTTTTTTCTCCATAAAAAACATCACCATGAGATTCTTATAATCTAACTTTAGAGTAATATTTTGTTAACACAAAATTGATTTTCACATTTTCATTTATGTTATGATCGCTAATTGAGTGATAAGAAATTTATTTGACTGTTGATATAAAATTGCACATAGTTTTTGTTTTTCTTTTCCCCAACTACGTGCCCTGTTGATAAAAAATAAATACTCCATTTAGAATTCTGTATATTTGCTGGTGAAGCTTACATGTCCTTCCCAATTAACGTGAGGAATATGGGTGCTGCCTATTTACTGTCCAAATTGTTTATCTGTAGAAAAACATAAAAAAAAAAAGTTCAGCTAATATCTCTTTGTTGATGTGAAGTTTATTTATTTTGTTGTTGATAGAAAATGTTCAAGAAAATAAAAGAAGGGTTCTAAATGACGTGGAACGATGAGCAATATACTGTGTTTTATTGGAAAAGGGTGTCGATAGTAAATTGAAGAACATGACAAAGAGGTGTAATAGATATTTAATATCAAGGATGTGAGAACGGTATAGAGAATATGGAAAATTCATAAGAGAACTCCACCAAACACATATGTTGATGTTTCGTCAAAGAGGGTGAAAAATTGTGGTCGTAAAAGAATTGAAGTTGATATAAGTCGGGTATAAGAAATAGATTTGCATCAACGAACAACACTAATATCTCTTTCGGAAGCATTAGGGTTAGCTACTCAAAGTTGTACTGCCTTTTCAAGCAAGGTCGTCACTCAAGTGCCATCAAACCATATTTAAAAGAGGAAAAATAAAATATTCCGGCTAAAGTTATGTTTGTCGATGCTTAATGAAAGCATAATATTGCACGATCCTAAGTTCAAAAAGATGCATGACTATGTGCATATCGATGAGAAATGATTTTACATGATCAAAAAAGACCAAACCTATTACTTACTAGATAATGAAGTGGATCCCGACTGATCATGTCAAAGTAAAAATTTCATTTTAAAAGTCATGTTCTTAGTGACCACAGGCCGTCCCAGGTCTGATGACGAAGGAAGGGTGATATTTGATAGTAAAATTGGATGTTGGCCATTTTCCATTGAACAACTAACGCTGAGAAGTAGCAGAAATAGACATGCTGACACTACGAAGATGAAGATGATTACATCTGCTAAGAGGGAGACTGTTAACACATTTTTAATTGAAAAAGTTATTCCATCAATTTATGAGAAATGGCCATGATCGGAGTGCGGAGAAACTATTTTCATCCAACAAGATAATGCTAGGACACATGTACCTTCTAATGACCCTGATCTTCTAGTCGTGACTTCACACAATGGGTTTGATATTCGATTAACTTGTCAACCACCTAATTCCCCTAATTTCAATATACTTGACCTTAGATTTTTTAGGGCCATAGGATCTTTGCAACAGAAAAGACGTGCAAGAACTATCCCGAAGCTTGTTTGTGCAGTAGAGAAAGCATTCTATGGCTATTCCCCTTATCAAACTAAATTATGTTTGGTTAACATTGCAACTATGTATGAATGAAGCTATGAAGTTGGAAGGCGGAAATCGATATAAAATTCCACACATAGACAAAGAACAACTTTAAAGGCTAGATTGTCTTCCTACAGAAATTTCATATGAGACTACACTAGTGCAAGCGACCAAAGACTTGGTAGCAACACGACGTGGTAAATTAATTTTGTGAGTGTGTATTTATTTTTTGAACATAATATATGTGTACTTATATGTATTTTTGCTCACGTTTGTTGGAACTAATATCTCTTATTATATTTTTTTTAATTCATGGAAGCAGGACAAGCAATGAATAACTAAAGTTTCAGATTGCATTATTACAAGGATCCACTAAAAATTGACGACTGTAAATAAGTGAACCATGCTCAATAAAGAATGACAATATTTTCTCATTTGGCTGCTGGCGAGAATCTTTATTTTAGTATGAAAGCTTTTGTTTGGGTTTTCTTGTATGATACTTAAAGAGTTATAGTTATTGTGTATCTTTGATTAAGAACAAACTTATGTTATTCTTATGCTTATGACAAAATATACTGAAGAACACAAATCACAACAATAACATAAACCAAACACCCTTATACTTGTAGATATTTCAAAATAAGGAAGGAGAATTGGTGGCTCTATGGAGAGTCATTAGTTGATGAGGAAATTAATTAGGAAATAGAAAAGAAATATAGTTATTGTTATCTGCATGTTGAAACATGTACATAGTGTTGTTTCATGTTATGTTCTAATATTGCTAATATCCATCTTTTTGTTTGAACTATTATAGTATTTGTGGAGAAATTGAACAAGTGTTTCAGAGATCAGGTATACAAGCTTGAATTAAAGTTGTACTTTAATTATTTTGAATTAAAATGTTGAAACTATAAACAACAATTTGGTAACTCAAAATCCAACACCAATAAATGTATAAATAAAGTAACAATTTAGTAATTCAGTAAACATAAGAAAATATCATTAGTTACAACTGTAAATCATAACATAATAAGCAAGCATTGCTTAATCTATTTTTTCTCAAAGAATTTTGGTAGGAGAATTTTAAGCATACCGAATCCCCGTTCTTGAAAAACTTTGTTATCCGCAATGGGCTTATCTTCTACCTCAATTTCACCAATGGAAAGGTGTTGAAGACCGAAGAACGCCGTCTTCAACCTTCAAATTAGACACTTTCAGTGACTCTATCGCACCACTCAGTTGTATAGTGAGTTTTTCAACTTTTTCCAACAACACTTTAACCTTTTTCATAGCCTTTTTGAATGATCGTTTTGCCTCATCGAGATCATTATTGACTAGCAATTGCATACTGTAGTGGATAAAATCCGACTGACCAGCCCAGCCCTGCCCGGCAGCGCTCGACTGCCCAGCTCAAATCTGCCTTGGCAACTCTGACTCTGCCCAGAGCGATCTCTCGGCTCTGGTAGCCACATGACCTCTCCGCTCGGGCAGCGACATGATTTCTCTGCTCTGGCAGAGGCGCGATCCCTCTGCTCTGGCAGCGGCATGATTTCTCTGCTCTGGCAGAGGCGCGATCCCTCTGCTCTGGCAGCGGCATGATCTCTCTGCTCTGGCAGAGGCGCGATCCCTCTGCTCTGGCAGCGGCATGATTTCTCTGCTCTGGCAAAGGCGCGATCCCTCTGCTCTGGCAGTAGCGCCATAGTAAACATTTCAACGCGAAAGTATACAAACTGGATTATAAGCTTACGAAAACCTAGGCAAACATGGGTGACTAGGTCAAACGAAGGTCGCGGAAGATCGTTTCCTAAAAAATCGGAACCGCTAGGGTTTCAAAGAACATTCCAAAAAGCCCTAACCCTAGTCGCCTCCCTGCAGGGCCATAACCTATATATACTACTTCACTAACAGAATCGAGGCACGCCGTCATTGACATTCATTCTTATACTTACGATCTCTCAATCTGGTGCTGGCCCGCTCTCCCCGCTCTCCCGTTCCGCCTCCACCCTCTCGACTTTCAAGGGTTCCGATTGTTGGACTAGCCCCGCTGGCCCGGACGTTCGTCGCCCCTTGTTCAACATCGCTCCTCAGCTTTAAATCAACTTCCGGGACACCCCGATCTCCCGAAAATTTCATTTACTATCGTCTTTTCCTTTATCATCTATTCATTTCAGTTACGCTATTTACGTTGAATACTTATATCCGTTCACTGACTTGAGCGTCGGAGGCCCTTCCATCGACACCCCCACCGGTGCTCTTCGGAGGGCTCTAACGTTATTTGTGGTCTCAGGTTGCTAGTGTCAGTCGATCCAGACGTGACCGACGTCGCTTCCGTAATTGTCGGATTCACCCCCTACAATTTGGCGCCCACCGTGGGGCCCTAGCAATCAAGCGAATCAACGCACTTTCCACAGATCTCTACGAGCATCAATCATGTCTGACGGTCGTGACGGATACGAAACTCCCGATGCTCCCCACGTGACTGCTCAGGCTGACCTAGCAGCCCAGATCGCCGCCCTAACTGAACAGATGAATCAGGAGCGAGAGAGATGCAAAAAGTTGGAAAGGGAGAACGCCAACTTGTATGACCGTCTCGAAGCGATGGAGCCTATCGAGATCATCGAACCTCCCGGCTTTCGAGCCCAAGTGTCTTCCATGCAGCCTCTGGGAGATACACCGATCACTCGCAAGGACGGATCCAACCACCTCGTGACGGATCCGTCATCTTCGGTAAGAAACCGTAATGTAGTTGGTAACCAGACTGACCCTGGTCGTGTGACTTTGAATGCAGGTATTAACATGACAACATTCGCGCTGGAGCAAGTGCGGGAACTTGGGCAACCCAACCCAGACGCCAGAACGTCAGGAACACTCCGACAAGATGGAACAACCATCACCGGAGGACAACATGCTCGAACCATCTTCACCACGCCGGGCGTAACAATGAGCAATGCCGCCAGTTGGAAGCCCACAACCTACCATACCAGGGCTAAATCAGACGGCCACGCCGCCAACCCAGGTTAACCAACAGCCTGACAGACACGGTCCAAGGGAGTTCACCCAAGACCAGCTGTTCACCAATGAATTCACTCAACCAGCCACAACCGGCCCATACGCAATCAGAGATGAAGACTTGGCGAGAAAGCTGGCGGAAATGGAGGCCTTGATCCAGCGAATTCCCGGTGTCCCGGCACCCATCCACAAAAGTTCAGAGAACTGCTATGCCGACTCGCCATTTGTGGATGAAATTGCTTTGGTGGAAATGCCCATCAAGTTTAGCTTTCCGAGCATGCAAATGTTCGACGGCACGACGGATCCGACCGACCACATCGCTCAGTACAAACAAAGGATGTTCACTGCCGCAATTCCTCGTGAATTGAGGCAGGCCTGTGTGTGTAAGGGGTTCGGTTCTAGTCTGACAGGACCGACCCTCCAGTGGTACACTAACCTTCCAAATTATTCTATTTCAAGTTTTGCTCAACTAACAGATATATTTGTGCAGCAATATGCTAGTAGCAGGAAACTTTAAAAGATATCGGAGGATCTTTACGCCGTGGTGCAACAGCGTGGCGAGTCTCTTCGAGACTATATCAGCCGATTCAACAAAGAGAAGGTGTCCAACACCAATTGCAACACCCAAACAGCGGTCACCGCCTTCCGAAAGGGTCTTCTACCCGACTCAGACCTCTACAAAGACCTCACCAAATACCCTTGTAGAACAATGGAGGACGTCCTTGCCAAGTCATGGGCACAAATCAAATGGGAGGAAGATCAATACAGCCACCACCGATCTTCACCGAACAGAAACACTAGAAGAGACTCCAGGGTGGATAGGAGGACAAATGATAGGCGGTCTGAGCCTTACCCATCTCCACGACAAGAATACAGAAGGAGACAGTATGACCAACCTTACGAGATGCGACCACGTGAAAGGGCCAAGATACCAGAGTACAACTTATCTATCTCGCCAGCCGAGGCGGTCTTAGCTCTCAAGAATCTAGGCAATAAAGTCAAATGGCCAGAAAGGATGAGGGCCCCAGCCGACCAGAGGGACAGGTCCAAGTGGTGTGAGTTCCATGCAGACCATGGGCATCGGACAGAGGATTGCATCGCCCTCAGATTGGAAGTGGCCCACCTACTAAATCAAGGCCACCTCACCGATTACCTAACCGAAAAGGGTAAGCTTACCCCACAACAAGGAAGGGATAGACAAGAGAAACACAGAGACGACAGCCCACCAGACCCGCCACACCATGAGAGAACTGTGAACGTGATATCCGGAGGCTCCGAAGTCAGCGGAATCACCCACTCAGCCGCCAAGAGACACGCCAGACAGGCTAGATCAAGCAAAACAGGGGCTCCGCCTTCCGGCAAAGCTGGACCAATGAATCCAACCCTAACAATCAGCTTTGCAACATCCGAATCAGACAAGCTTCTACACCCCCATCATGATGCTTTAGTTATTTCCATTTATATTGCTAACTGTTTAACAAAGCGTGTGCTAATAGACAACGGTAGCTCTGCCAATATTTTGTTTTGCAGTGCATACAGGGAGATGGGTTTGGGCGAGTCGAAACTAATCAAGAAAGCGGCCGTACTCGTTGGCTTCAGTGGCGAGAGTACGACTACTGTAGGAGAGATCGATCTTCCCGTCTACGCAGAGGGAGTCAACCTTTCCACTAGGTTTCTCGTGGTAGACGCCCCGTCAGCATACAACGTCATCCTAGGCCGTCCATGGATCCACGGAATGGAAGCAGTACCATCCACCTATCATCAAGTCATACGATTCCCAACCAAGTGGGGAGTTAAGGAGATTAAGGGAGAGCAGAAGGACTCCAGGGCGTGCTACCAAACCACTATGAAAGCGAAAAGCCCGTCCTTATAGCAATTACAGCAAGAAGCTCCGTCCCATTCAAAGGCAAATAAAGAGTGTACGTCGAATCAGTTAATTACACCAAGAGGGACGCCCGAATCATTCAACCACATCCGTCAAATGAAGCACATGGGAGAACAGGAACACCCAAATCATACGCTGCAGTGCACTCAAGACATGAGTCAACACACGGAGCTCCAGAGAAATCAAAGTCTGCAGAGCAGAGAAGTCGAAATCTGCAGAGCAGAGAAGTCGAAATCTGCAGAGCAGAGAAATCAAAGTCTGCAGAGCAGAGAAGTCGAAATCTGCAGAGCAGAGAAATCAAAGTCTGCAGAGTAGAGAAGTCAAAATCTGTAGAGCAGAGAAGTTGAAGTCTGCAGAGCAGAGAAGTCGAAATCTGCAGAGCAGAGAAATCAAAGTCTGCAGAGCAGAGAAGTCGAAATCGACAGAGCATAGAAATCAAAATCTGCAGTGCACTCATTTCACGAATCACCAGACGGGGCATTATAATCGAGCTGCACAAACGAAGAGACCACGCAGCCTGATCGAGGAGGAGATGGTGGAGATAGATGAAGTTCAAATTAATGCGAGCTTTCCAGACCACAAAATTCGGATTGGAGCACAACTCGAACCAGAGCTCAGAGAGATGCTTATCAATTTCCTATCTGATTATTACGATTGTTTCGCTTGGTCCCATGAGGACAAGATAGGGATTGACCCTAGTATCATTGTTCACAGGTTACAGGTCACCCCGGGCTACCCACCGAGGAAGCAAAAACGTAGAAAGTTTGCACCAGAGAGGAACCAAGTAGTGAATGATGAAGTCACGAAGCTCCTCAAGAATGGACTAATTCGGGAGGTCCACTATCCCGAATGGCTCGCAAACGTGGTGGTAGTCAAGAAAAAGAATGACAAATGGCGGGTCTGCATCGACTTCACGGACCTCAATAAGGCCTGCCCGAAAGACTCGTTCCCACTTCCACACATCGACATGCTAGTAGACGCGACAGCAGGCCATGAGTTGATGAGTTTCATGGACGCATACTCGGGATACCATCAAATCCGGATGCACCCTGATGATCAGAAGAAGACGGCCTTCATGACCAGCGTAGCGTTATTTTGCTACAAGTATATGCCATTCGGATTGAAGAATGTAGGAGCAACGTATCAACACCTGGTCAATCGGATGTTTGCAAGTTTGCTGGGCCAAACCATGGAAGTCTACATCGATGACATGCTGGTCAAGTCCATCTGCGCAAGGGACCACATTGATCATTTGAGGGAGACATTTGAGATTCTTAGAAAATACAATATGAAGCTAAATCCTACTAAATGTTCTTTTGGTGTCAATGCAGATCGAGTCGATCCAGAGAATCCCTTCCCCCACCTGCGTGAAAGACGTCCAAAAACTAGCGGGGAGAATAGCCGCTTTAAGTCGCTTTATTTCAAGATCGTCCGAAAAATGCCACCTCTTCTTCAACACTTTGAGGAAGTCAAAAACGTTCGAGTAGACTGAGGAATGTGAGGAAGCCCTAAAGCAGCTCAAGCAGTACTTGACTAGCCCGCCATTACTCGCAAAACCAAAGAATCACAAGACTTTGTTGGTGTATCTGGCCGTCTCTGGTGCAGCTGTCAGCGCCGTGTTGGTCAGAGAGGAAGAGGGAAAGCAGTCACCAATCTACTACGTGAGCAAGTCACTACTTGATGCAGAGACCCGATACAGCCAGCTAGAGAAACTGGCCCTCGCACTGGTCCATGCAGCAAGAAAGTTACGTGCGTACTTCCAATGCCATCCGATCGTAGTCGCCACTACGTATCCCTTAAAGGCCATACTCCACAAGCCGGAACTATCCGGTCGACTGACTAAATGAGCGGTGGAATTGAGTGAATACGACATCACATTCAAGCCACGGACCGCCCTCAAGTCTCAGGTACTAGCAAATTTCATTGTTGATTTCACTCCTGACCTTACCATGCAGGCCGACAAGGAACTATGTTGCATGACCGAAGAACCCGATCAAACGGGGATTTGGAAACTTTATGTTGATGGATCCAGCAATATGAGAGGAAGTGGACTTGGCTTGGTCCTTATTTCACCTCAGGGCGACATGGTCGAACAATCAATTCGGTGTTAATTCAAGGCAACCAACAACGAGGCGGAGTATGAGGAAATGCTGGCTGGACTTGAATTGGCCAAGGAGATGGGGGTCAAACGAATCAATGTCCTCAGCGACTCCCAGCTTGTGGTCAATCAAATGCAAGGATCCTTTCAAGCCAAGGATGCCAAAATGATAGCCTATCTGGGCAAAACAAAAGAGTTACAGTTGAGCTTTGAGGAGTTCACCTTGAGCCAAGTCCCACGAGGGGACAATAGCCATGCCGACGCATTGGCCAACTTAGGGTCATCCATCCAGACCACACAACCAAAGGTCATTCAGATAACCTGCCTCCAATGGCCAGCGATTCAAAAGGATAAGGAGGAACAAGTCCATGAAGTGTCAGCCGAACCAACCTGGATGACCCCCATAATGGATTACTTAGCACAAGACACACTTCCAGATGACAGAAATGAAGCCCGCCGACTCAAAGCCCAAGCAGCCCGATTCTCTATTATTCGAGCTAAATTGTATAAACGCTCTTACAATGGTCCATACTTGAGATGTATTAACCATGCAGAGGCAAGATATGTCCTTTCCGAGCTACATGAGGGAGAATGCGGCAACCATTCGGGTGGAAGAAGCCTCGCCCATCGAGCCCTGACTAGTGGATACTATTGGCCCACCATGAAAGCCGATTCAGCAGACTATGTCAAGAGATGCGATAAGTGCCAACGATTTGCCCAAGTCTCCCACTTACCCCCAGAGCCACTAAAAGCTATCACCTCTCCATGGCCCTTCATGAAATGGAGGATGGACATCGTAGGCAAACTACCCATTGCCCTTGGGCAAAAAGTCTACATGTTAGCCGTGACAGACTACTTCACCAAGTGGATCGAGGCAGATTCTTTTCACCAGGTTAGGGATAAAGAGGTAAAAGGTTTTATCTGGAAGAATGTTATATGCAGGTATGGGGTGCCCAAGGAGATCGTCACGGACAACGGGTCCCAATTTATAAACGCAGACTTTCAAGATTTTTGCAGGTTTTGGAACATCAAGCTAAGCTTCTCAACGCCAAGATACCCTCAAGCCAACGGGCAAGCTGAATCATCCAACAAGACCATCATGAACACACTCAAGAAACGATTGGAAAAGACGAAGGGGAAATGGACGGATGAACTACTCGGCGTCCTATGGTCTTACCGGACAACCACAAGAACCTCGACGGGAGAAACCCCCTTCTCCCTCGCTTATGGAATGGAAGCAGTCATCCCCACAGAGAGCGAAGTGCATACTGCTAAGTATGAGTTTACCACAGACCACGACAACCATGAAGCCATGTGCCACGAGCTCGACCTGCTCGACGGAAAGAGGAATAAGGTAAACATAAGAATAGCCTCATATCAACAAAGTATTGCTCGACACTACAACAAGAACACTCGCACACGAACCTTCAAACCGGGCGATTGGGTACTTCGCAAGGTATTCCAGAATACCAAGGAAGCAGGGGCTGGCAAGCTAGCCCCGAATTGGGAAGGACCCTACTTGGTCACCAAGGTGATCGGACATGGAGCCTATAGGCTACAAGCATCAGACGGGCGTGAAATCAACAACAGTTGGAACGCCCTACATCTCAAGCAGTACCACGCTTGACCCTAAACTCTACAAATTTCACTTTATTTCAATAAGGTCTTCCGAGACCCATATCATCTACTACAATTACTGACCTTTCTATGCAGGTCAGAACTACATTCGGGCTTGATCCCTTAATTGGGTATGTAGGCAGCTCTAAGGAGCGCAGCCCCCCCTCCCCCTCCACACCCAGGGGGGAAAAACTTTAAATGTAAAAGGCGCAAGCCCGTATCACCCCGCATATACTGCATTTAGCCTTAAGTTTAAACAACTAAGTCTAAATGGGGGGGAGAAAATTTTCATGTCAAAGGCTCACGCCCATCTCACCCCGAACTTCTTGAATTTAGCCTTAAGTTTAAACAACTAAGTCTAAATGGGGGGAAGAAAACTTCATGTAAAAGACGCAAGCCCGTCACACCCCGAACGTCTGAATTTAGACTTAAGTTTCAACAATTAAGTCTAAATGGGGGGAAGAACTTACATATACAAGGCACAAGCCCGTTTCACGCAAAACCTGAGATAAAGACCCGTCGTGTCCATCAGCGCAAAGCGCGCCTCCCCCAAACTGAAAATTTTTCGCTTCCCCAGAGAAATGGCCTTCGCCAGAGAAATGGCTCTTGCCAGAGAAATGGCCCTCGACGGAGAAACGGCTCTCGCTAGAGAAGTGGTCTTCGCCAGAGAAACGGCTCTCGCCAGAGAAGTGGTCTTCGCCAGAGAAATGGCCCTCGCCAGAGAATTGGCCTTCGCCAGAGAAAAGGCTCTTGCCAGAGGAATAGCCCTCGCCAGAGAATTGACCTCCGCCAGAAAAATAGCCTTCGCCAGAGAAATGGCCTTCGCCAGAGAAATCACACTCGCTAGAGGAATGGCTCTTGCCAGAAGAATGGCCTCCGCCGGAGAGATCACCAAAAGAGCGGGGAAATCTCCCGCCTAGGGGCAAATTTGCTCTTATGCCCTCGACTACGCGAGGCGCGTGTTTTAGCAACAAAATTACTATTTTACCCCCAGCATGGGTTTATAAATAACCATGTACGCGTAATCTGAAACCTACGCTATCTTTGCTTGCAACGCTACAACAATTTACTCTCGTGCTCTCAACAATCCAACTACCCTCTCTCACCTTTCCAATCAAACACTAGGTACAATTCGCGGTTCAACAACAATTCACCGATTGATTCTATATCTATTCATTTATGACTCATCACCACCGTAACGTCCAACGCCATTAGATACATTTTGGGCCTCTGAAAGTGCCGCAGGTCTAGGACGCCCAGTGCTATGTCACCCCGACCATTTAATTCCACGTTTTTCCGGCTCACCTGTTTCACTCGAACTGCCGGGAATCAAAGAAAAAGGGCAACGCCTGCTTACTATGCGCACCCTATACAAGTTAAATTGCACTCCCTAATCGAAAAAATTCCAACTATGGAGTGGGGGACAAACTGTAGTGGATAAAATCCGACTGACCAGCCCAGCCCTGCCCGGCAGCGCTCGACTGCCCAGCTCGAATCTGCCTTGGCAACTCTGACTCTGCCCAGAGTGATCTCTCGGCTCTGGTAGCGACATGACCTCTCCGCTCGGGCAGCGACATGATTTCTCTGCTCTGGCAGAGGCGCGATCCCTCTGCTCTGGCAGCGGCATGATTTCTCTGCTCTGGCAGAGGCGCGATTCTTCTGCTCTGGCAGCGGCATGATCTCCCTGCTCTGGCAGAGGTGCGATCCCTCTGCTCTGGCAGCGGCATGATTTCTCTGCTCTGGTAGAGGCGCGATCCCTCTGCTCTGGCAGTAGCGCCATAGTAAACATTTCAACGCGAAAGTATACAAACTGGATTATAAGCTTACGAAAACCTAGGCAAACATGGGTGACTAGGTCAAATGAAGGTCGCGGAAGATCGTTTCCTAAAAAATCAGAACCGCTAGGGTTTCAAAGAACATTCCGAAAAGCCCTAACCCTAGTCGCCTCCCTGCAGGCCCATAACCTATATATACTACTTCACTAACAGAATCGAAGCACGCCGTCATTGACATTCATTCTTATACTTACGATCTCTCAATCTGGTGCTGGCCCGCTCTCCCCGCTCTCCCGTTCCGCCCCCACGCTCTCGACTTTCAAGGGTTTCGATTGTTGGACTAGCCCCGCTGGCCCGAACGTTCGTCGCCCCTTGTTCAACATCGCTCCTCAGCTTTAAATCAACTTCTGGGACACACCGATCTCCCGGAAATTTCATTTACTATCGTCTTTTCCTTTATCATCTATTCATTTCAGTTACGCTATTTACGTTGAATACTTATATCCGTTCACTGACTTGAGCGTCGGAGGCCCTTCCATCGACACCCCCACCGGTGCTCTTCGGAGGGCTCTAACGTTATTTGTGGTCTCAGGTTGCTAGTGCCCGTCGATCCAGACGTGACCGACGTCGCTTCCGTAATTGTCGGATTCACCCCCTACACATACTCATTTTCAATTCCTCATTAATTACCACTCTCATCCATGATTCAAAACATAAAATTATCACACATATAATAATAAAATAAAAAATTGGCCGCCTTAAATAAGTTTCACGAAATGAAGTGAAAGATGTGGAAAGTCTAAAGGTATATCATGCTTGAATTACTTAGGAATCAATATACATTGAACCAATTAATGAAGAAGTTGAAACATAAACAATTTTGGTTAGAAAATATATGACGACATATATTTTGAACAAAAAGAAAAAGGCTCAAACGACATACATATAGAATAGGAGGGAGTATAATGTATGAATACACAAATATGAAACTATAAATATAATCAAACGATATTAAGGTATACTGAACTAAGGTGTGCCATAGCTCGTAGGTAAATGTATGAAATTTTTCCATACCGAAGGTGAAGGTAACGTATAAGGTATCATGAATTTAGTAAGATATATCGTACCGTCTTACGATGACCAGTTTCGACAATATATCCAAAAAGAACTTGTTAGAATGCCTTGAATTGTTCTGGGCTTGGTTGAAGGAACTTGTTGGAATGCTTTGAATTATTATGAGTTTGGTTTTTCAGTTATGGCTTTTTTCTAGTCCTAGTCTGTTAAGAATTAGAGAGTATAACAACTATACTGATTTTGTAATATATTTTTTCTCTGACAATAATATATCCACTTTTATTCTTGTAGACATAGCTAATGCAAGTTAGTGAACTACGTAATTATATGTGTGTTTATTTGTCGATTTATTTATCTTTCTTACGCTCGTTATATCAAACTAGTTTCAAGAGCTTGATTAGGGTTTCTTTAATCTAGTAAGGAAGATGTTTGGCATGAACTTGAAAATCAATAAATTCACTGGGATGAATAGTTTTAGTTTATGGCAGGTCAAGATGCAAGCCTTATTGAAACAACAAATGTTGTCGGCACCACTGATGAAGAAGGTAGTGGATCCATAGACATTGAGAAGGCCAGTCTGAAAGCGCATTCATCGATTATGATTAGGGATGGCAACGGGCCGGATCTGGACCGGGTCTGGCCAATACCAGATCCAGATCCGTTTTCATATACCAGATCCAGATCCGGATCCAGATCCGCGGATCTGAAAATTTTGGATCCAGATCCGCGGATCCGCGGGTCCAGATCCATGGATCTAGTGTTTTCAAATTAAATTCACAAATAAATTCACAAAATCAACAACATTTAATATCCATCATGAAAAATATTGTACAAAATCAACAATATTTAATATCCATCATGAAAATCAAGTAATCAAAATATCAAAATAAATAAATCTCAATGCTATTTACCCTTTGAAGTGTAACAAGCTATTTCATTTGTGATCATGCTAATTCCATAAGCTCAAAACCGACAAACAAAATGTTTAAAGTCTCACTAGCCTAAAGAGGCACCCATCAAACATTTTCTTGTGTGTCTAAGCTCTGCAGGTGACTAGGCGAAGCACAACCGAGAAATCTTTAGACACAAGGAATGGAAAAAAATAAAAGACAGTCACCATCTTGGAAATGCAAGAATCAAATGTATTTCCAGTTACAACAAAGGAATACATTTATAACTTGAATGTATTTTCTTGAATAATAGAAAGCTGTTAACCATCATCATCCCAGATCATTCACCACTTCACTGATAACAATTAGAATTGATATAAAAAGCATTGTGCAGTCAAAACTTCCTAACAAGCAAGAATATGAAGACAAGCAAAAGAGTCCAACTTCTAAACCAACATAAAATGTAAAGCACCAACCACCTTCAATTCTAGTCCTTCTTCTCAGCTCCTTCAATCTTTGGCTTCTTGGCTGTTGCCTGCGAATACAAGAAGGTCCCAAAAATGGCAATGGCAGATCCAAGTGCATTGAGTGGTCGGACGGGGTTCCTGAAAACCAAGACACTAGCTATGATGACGACCACTCTCTTCATGGTATTCCCAACAGAGAAGGTGAGGGGGCTAATGTCATCGAGGGCTTCATACGAGGACTGGTTATAGAGGTGATAGAATATCCCAGATATTAACACCCAAAGGTAAAAGGTCGACGGATTTCCAATGCTTGCAATGGCCTTATGGGAAATCTTGAAAATGGGTGCACCAGAAATCTCCCAAAATCTGATCTTGATTCGGAGATCCGGCAAATGGGGGATTCGAGCGGGAATCCATGACCCGGATTTCTGAGCGAGCGCGGCGTGACTCCAGCGGCGGGCGATGGAGGGAGAGAAGCAGGGAGCGAGGCAGGGACGACGAGCGAAGCAGGGAGGGCGAGCGAAGCAGAGATCGAGCGGCGAGCGTGACTCCAGCGGCGGGCGGGTGAATCGGAGAAGACGACCGGCGATGGAGGTGAGGCACGACGCCGACTGAGGGAGATGGGAGATGGGAGAGTCTAGGGATGGCAGATGGAGGTGCGGCGGGGGAGTGAGAGTGAGAAGACCGAGAGGGAGAAAGAGATGAATTAGGTTTTCAAAGTTAATTCTATTTTTTTTATTTTTTAATATATCTAATATTATTAATAAAATAAATATAAAAAATAAATAATATATTTTTAATTAAATCAGATCCACGGGTCGGATCTGGACCGGATCCGGATCTCAAATGTCAAGATCCAGATCCAGATCCGTTTTAGAAAATGAGATCCAGATCCGGATCCAGATCCGCGGATCCAAAAAATTGAGATCCAGATCCGTCAAATCGGATCTGGATCCACGGATCTGGACCGGGTCCAGGATCCACTGTCATCCCTAATTATGATGTGTCTCACAGATGATATCTTTCCGAGGTTGCAGATGAATCTTACGATTTTGTTTACATGTATGATTTTTTTATTGATAATCATATTCTTGTAAGAAAGAAATAGGCCTTGTCTTTTTAATCAAAATACTTTGCCTCGTTTTAGATACAAAAATTAGTGTTATTTTAACGTAAATTTACATAATAGCTAATATGTAACTTTGTTAACGATAAGAATTTTTATATATATTTAACAAAAATGATATCTGTCTTTGATTTTTATGTCATTAATGTTTGATATTAACCATTGAAAAAAATTAAAACACATTCCACAAGTATCAAAATCTTATTATTGAATTAAAAAGTAAAGTAATAAAGTTAAAAAATCAATTATTAAGAAAAAGTTCGGTTTATACCCACTCGATTTTCGGGCCAGCCCTATCGGGCTTAAGTTATTTTCAGTTTGGGCCATTTGGGGCCAGCCCTATTGGGCTCAAGTTATTTTCAGGCATAACCTTCATTTTTTGTCGGTCTATTTGGGTTAGCCCGTCGATTTCAAGGCTTTATTGACATTCCTAATTGTTGTTGTGGCAGAAGAAGATAACACCAACTCTGAAGAGGATCCTGCTTTAGTTGCTAATGGACAAACACATATTTCTAATATCTGGGTTCTTGATTTCGGAGCGTCTTATCATATATGTCCATGCAGAGAGTGGTTTACAACCTACGGGGAAGTAAATGAAGGCAATATCTAAATGGCCAACAATTCTATCTACAAGGTGGTTAGAATTGGAATAGGCTCGATCAAGATAAAAAACATGATTATAAATTCTGCATGTTAAACCAAGTTAGACATGTTCCACTCATGACGAAGAATTTTATATCACCGAGTCTTCTAGACAGCAATGGGTTTAGTTTCAAAGGTGAAGGTGGAGTTTTATATGTGTGCAAGGGTTCTAATGTAGTTTAGAAAGGTGTGAAACATGAAATTTTTTATTTTTTGCAAACTTTTACACTATCTAATTCTATTGTTGTTGCATCGTTCGAGGTTCAGAAGGAAGATTTGACTAAGCTATGGCATATAGGGCTTGGCCACATGAGTTAAAGGGTGATGCAGATTTTGTCCAAAGAAGATTTTCTCGGCGACTACATGATCATATGTCTTGAATTTTGTGAATGTTGTGTTTTTGGGAAACTTCATCGCAAGAAGTTTCATAAGGTTGTTCACATAACAAAAGGCACGCTTGATTATATCCATTCTGATTGCCTTCCCCGTGTTGAATCCCTTGGCAGTCACAATTTTTTTTTTAATCAATGATCAATGACTACTCAAGAATGACTTGGGTGATTATATTGAAACATAAAAGTGAAGCATTCAAGTGTTTCAAGAAGTAGAAGACATTGGTGGAAAATCAAACTCGGAAGAAAATAAAAAAGAATGGTGTAGTAGAACGCATAAACTAGACACTTCTGGAGAGAGCTCATTGCATGCTCTATACTACTGGATTGGCTCGAAGGTTTTGGGAAAAAAACATTCAGTATAACATGTAACCTGATAGATTGTGGACCTCACTCAGGTATCAATCTTAAAATATCCTATGATATGTGGACTGGTACGGTTGTTGATTACACAAATTTGAGACTTTTTTGTTGTACTGTTTATGATCATGTGAATGAGGGTAAACTGGGGCATAGAGCTAAAAATGGACTTTTAATAGGCTATGGTGATGGAGTTAAAAGGTACTCCCTCCTTCCACAAAAGAACTTACTAGGAGCGAGTGACACGAGTTTTAAGAACAAGGTTGTTGAGTGTATTGAGAGTTGAAAAAAGGTTGTTGAGAGTATTGGGAATGGTGAAAATATGTTTTAATTAGTATTGAGAGTGATGAAAATGTTAAAAGTAAGGGTAAATGATATATTTATAAGTGGTGGGGTATATTCCAAAAATAGGTAAGAAGTTCTTTTATGGACGTCCCAAAAAGAAAAAGCAGGAAGTTCTTTCATGGACGGAGGGAGTATTGAAATATGGTCTTCATCTAAAAAATAGTTATACTTAGCAAAAGTATAATCTTTGTTTAACCCTACTATGAAGTCCATTCTTATACTAAAAAATAATAGTGTTGATGATGAATAGGTGGAGCTATAAGTCGCTAATGATGAAAGTGAATCACAATAAGAAGAT